>NC_135500.1:67027811-67045311 GCF_052857255.1 Amblyomma americanum
CGCGGAACATGCTTGTGATCTGTTGCAAACTGTCGAAACGGGCAATAAAGAGAAAAAAAATCGCCTCGTTGGTCTAGCGTTATGATTTTCGCTTATGGTGCGAGAGGTCCCGGGTTGAAATACCGGACGGGCCCAGTCTTCCTTTTTGCTTCTTCGAGTACTGGTCGCGGCATACCATATTCCGGCCGCCAATCTTCGGCGTTCGCTAAACTTGAGATTTGCTTAGCATGGATAGCTTTCATCCAGGAATGTACACGAAAGAAATAAAAGACGTGAAACAACAGATTGAATGCCTTGACACTGGATGGTACAAGGCAGCACTGATCCGCGCAAGGTCTGGAAAACTGTTGGCGGGAGAGACGCCAACAAAGCGAGCGCTGTCCGACGAGAAATGATACGCGAATCAAAAAGAAATATGGCAAATTTATAACGGAGGCATCGTCACTAGTGAACCCGCTGAGATCAAAAATGTGATTGTAGAACATTACGAAGAATTGCTTGACCACATGCAAGAAGCGAAAGACGACTTCTGGACTCAATTTTTTTACCAAATGCCAAAACTTTATGATGAAGTCAAAACACGTCACGACCAACCCATTACGTTAGCTGAAATCGAACACGCAATAGACGAACTGCCAATAAGAAAGTCGCCAGGACCTGATGGCCTAGGCGCGGCATTCTACAAAGCATTTAAGCTCCCTGTCGCCAACATTCTGCTCAGAGTGCTAGTGAAATCATATGAGCTTAAGCAAGTTCACTGTCATTTCCCAGCTCGTACATCGCTTTGATTCCCAACTCGGACGTCCCATAAAAACGCTTGTTTGTGGGGTCTTATCGCCCGATAAGCCTCACCAACGTGCACTACAAAATACACGAAAGTTCTGGAAAAAGGTTACAAAGTGTGAGAGCAAATCTAGTTGGACCTCACCAGACGTGTGGCATTAAACGTCGTAGCATAGGAACAAACGTACACGTTGTACGGACAGTTTTATAATCTTGTGACGTGCTTGGTGCCCGTGTGGCAATGATGCAGCTGGACCTCGTCGAAGCCTTCGAACGTGTTTGTCATGATGCCCTGTTTCTGTTACTGGAACACTCAAACGTTGGCCGCGTCATTTTGGACGGCATTCGAATGGCATATGCGAACTGCTCGACGAGAATAATTGTTAATGGAGAGCTCACTGATAGTATTTGCGTGAGATCGTCAGTAAGACAAGACTGCCCTCTGTCATCCTTATTGTTTGCAGCCTACCTCGAGCCTCTCTGTTTGGCGATCAAAAACAACGACCGTATAAGTGGTTTTAGGCTACAGTACGCGCATGTGAAGATACTAGCATACGCAGATGACATCGCGGTGTTTTGTTCGAACAAAGAAAGTGTCCAAGAAGCTACCACCGTTGTGGAAAAATTCTGTCAACAGACAGGCTGCAAAGTGAACTGGGAGAAGAGTGGTGGGTTTTCGCACGGTGACTGGGACGTCACACCTCAGCACTTTTCTCGTTTGCAATGGTCGAACATGCCGACTCAGTACCTGGGCGTGCCACTTGATTCATACCGTGGTCCCACCCACTGCTGAAGCAATGAAGCGGAGAGGGCGAGAGAGAAGGCAAATGGATGGCAAGGCAAGCCACTGTCAATGTTTTCACGTGCTTATGTGTGTAATGTGTTCCTTGTTGCCAAGATATGGTACGTCATGAATGTGCTTTCCACTTCTCGGGTTGAAATCCAGAAAATCAATCGCGTCTTTGCAGTATTAATGTGGTCATCAACGTGGGAAAAAATTCGCAGAACAAATTTGTTTCTTCCTGTTAGGGCTGGTGTGTTAAGGATTGTGCATTTATTTTAGCCACAGGCTGTTGCATGCTATTTTTTTCTTCGCGACCAGGGAGGCGCCTTCCTGCGGACTGTCATCAAGGCACGCCTGAGAAAAATGCTCAATCAGTTTGTGGCGTCCTCCACTGAGAATATGGGTGGCGCAGTGACAGGTTACATGCGCGCAGTTGTCCTGTCGTACAGAATGTTATACGCGCGTTTTTCAATGGATTACTTGAGCAATGCGTGTTAACGGAAACTCTACAAGGACCTTGTGGATGTGATGATTCCATTGCCAATGTACCGCTTACCGCAACCGTGGAGGCCCTGGACAAGATGTCTTAAAAAGTGTTAAAAGGATGCCAGTTAGACCCTCAGTTAAAACTTTCTTCTTTAAGTTACATTCCAACACACTAGCAGTTAAAACTTGGTTGCATGAAAAAGGTATATTCGTTCCTTGGACAACAAACTGCCTTCTTTGCAAGCAGCCTGAAACAAAATAGCACGTCTTTCTGGACTGTTGGGACCCAATCTTTCATTTGGACATCCTCCAGAGAACATTGGAAAGAGAACTTCTTTTAGACCCATTTGGGACACGGTTTCTACCAGCAGAGAGCGAGGGCATTCCTTTGGATTTAATCATGCTCCTGGGCCTCCACAGGCTGTGGAAAACGAGGATGCAGATCTCAATGCACGTCCTGTGCGCGAAAACTTCATTCAAAGTGTGGTGCTCCTTAGAGAAGCATACAGGGCACTACGCGATCCACCTGAGTGGATTACCTCACTAGAAGAACTTGTGTGTTTGAAGAGATTTTAAACCTTTCGTGATAGCCAACGTGTCGCTGTCGCGGTTTTAATATTTAAGTGAAAATTCTTTTGTTTCTGCGTCAAATTAGGCAATAAAAAAAAAACTCGTTGGTCTAGGGTTATGATTCTCGCTTAGGGTGCGAGAGGACCCAGGTTCAAATCACGGACGAGCCCACTCTCCCTTTTTGCTACGCCGAGTACTGGCCGCGGCATTCAATATTCCGGCCGCCAACATTCGGCATTCGTTAAGCACACTGACTCGCAGCTATTCCTTTTTTCGCGCACGCTTCTTCGTGCGCAACGTAACCTTGCTCCTTTTTTCGTAGCCCCATAGCGCATAGAATGTCGGGTAGCTATTGCCGATTCAGCGCGTCGGCTCGTTGGTCTAGGGGTATGATTCTCGCTTCGGGTGCGAGAGGTCCCGGGTTAAAATCCCGAACGACCCCACTCTCCCTTTTTGCTAGGGCGAGTTCTGGACGCGGCATTCAATATTCTGGCCGCCATCCTTCGGCATTCGTTAAGCACACTGAGTCGCAGCTATTCCTTTTTTCGCGCACACTTCTTCATGCGCAACGTAACCTTGTTCCTTTTTTCGTAGCCCCATAACGCATAGAAAGTCGGTTAGCTATTGCCTATTCAGCACGTCGGCTCGTTGGTCTAGGCAATTCGACTTCCGGCCACCGAGCGTGACAGACGTGTTTCGATGGGCTCCCGAGGAGCGGTTTCGGCGGCCCAGCGAGGCCGCGGTATCAGATGTAGTACAGACAAGCCGAACGAGGATTATCAGCTGGTTCTGCCACATCTGCCTACAGGATCGTCAGTTTTAAATACAGTTTTTTTGCATGGCCACACTCAGTCGCGGCCTTTCCGATCATTTCCGAGACGCTCTAACGCATTTGTCACTGCTGCCGGTAGTTGCCCTCGGTGCTTATCAAATGAATCATGTGTGGGCGGTAACATTCAAGGACGAAGAAGGGAAGAAGAAGATTATGCAGGCCGAGGCGTTCGACGTCAAGGAGTACCGCTGTGTGGTCATAGATCCAAGCAACCAGGGCGTCCGGCTGAAGCTGTACTGGCTGCTACACGGTGCGCGCGATGACGACGTGCGGTCGGCGTTGGCGCCCTTCGGAAAAGTGACCGATATAGCTGAAGACAAGTGGAAGGTGAGCGGCTGCGTCGATAAAGCGTCGACAACGCGTTCCGTAACGCTCAAGATAAACGGAGGCCTTACTATTGAGGACCTGTCGCATCAGCTACGTGTCGCCGAGGGTACTGCCCTTGTTTACGTCCCTGGAAGAGCTCCGCTCTGCCTTCGGTGCCGAGGCACTGGGCATATACGTTGAGAGTGCCGTGTGCCGCGCTGCGGAATCTGCCGTCGCTTCGGCGACGACGAGACCCAGTGTGTGCGTACATGCGCGAGTGCGGCAGGCCCGGCCCGAAAGGATGAGATGACAGAGCACCTGATGGATGAGGTAGACGCCGCGGAAGCCAAGCGTGAAGGTAGCATTGAAGGGGCCTCGAAGGATACGCCCCCTGAACACCCCGGGCCGGATGGAACGCCGAATGCGGACTGTGGCCTGGTGGACGTAACGCCCGACTATGTTGCGATGACAGACGTAGGGAAGATACGCGACGGCTCGGATGGAGAACCAGCTTCCCATTCGCTGCAGGGTACCGCATGCGAAACGGATAACGTCGACATGCCCCGGAATTCGAGCGTGCCAGCAAAGCGGGCGCACGACGACCGCAACGGAGGAGCCATCAAAGATATGGATGGCAACGAGGAACCCCCGCTAAAGACCCTTCAAGTACGGCGGCTGTCTTTCAAACGAAAGCCTAATGTGCCACCTGACCGGAGGACAACGACTGCAACGCCTCCGCTGTAGCGGGGGTGACGCTTCAAACACAGCAGCGGTGTCTCGGTTGGTGATCGGGAACAGTGTCTGCCTGGAGTCACCTTCCGGCTACTGCGACGTGCACCAGAAAAGCGCGAGAGAATTACGGACTTGCAGCATGACTTCCTCTAATTGAGACGTAACTTCCACATGCTTTCAATGGCGGCCAATCTAGAAATTAGCCTACGGGCCGCGACAATGAATGTGAGAGGCCTTTCAGCGCGACGAAGACAGCAAGAGCTAAATCGTCTTTTAATAGATAACGATATCGATCTGCTGGCTGTCCAAGAAACGAAAATTGGAAGTGTAGAACAAACTGAACGTATGGTAGAAGTTTTCCGCAATAGGTACAACGTGTGCGTTTGTCATGCGGTGGAAAAGTGCGGGGGGTTGTTATTTTTATCCGTAATTCTAGCGCAGTAGTTGAATATGTGATAACGTGCGACTCGGGTCGCCTTGTTGTCTGTGATTTTCTTTTTTCGGGAATGCCAAGGAGAGCTGTATGTGTCTATGCACCGAATATATGTCATGAACGTGAAGGTTTCTTTAAAAGTATTGAATCGTACGTGGCGTGCGAAAGGCGTGTTGTATTGCTTCGAGACTAATTGTGTCTGCAGACCGAAAGACAAAACTACTAAACAAGCTTCACGGGACGTTAGTGCAGAACTGTTACTGCAAATCGTTAATGAAAATGGGCTAGAGGACATTGGCATTGTGCTGATACCAGAAGACCAAGCAAATTTCATGCACTTTCAAGGTGTTTCTCATGCAAGACTTGATCGCATATATCTCCGAGTTGAGTTGGTGCCAGTTTGTTGCAGTTATCAAATCCGACATGTAATCTTTACTGACCACTCTTTGGTTATGGCCACCTTTGGTAGGAAGGAATAAGGGGTAAAATTCAACTGGGAGCTATGGAACTTCAATGAGAAGTTATTGCAAGATGAACTATTTGTTGCTAAAACAAAGGAATATATCAGCGACTTGTTGCTGAGAACATCAGGAAATTTCATATGTGAATGGTAACAATTTAAATGTAATCTTAAATTCGCCGCGATAGAAAGAGCGTGTGTACTGAGACACAATCAAAGACAACAAGAACAAAAGCTCCATAACCAACTAAACTATATGTTAGGCGCAGAAACCTCAAGCCGGGATCGTTCGCGCAAGAAATAAAAGAAATAAAAAGTAAGCTTGAAGTTATTGATGAAGAGAGGTACCAAGGTGCGGTGATAAGGGGACGTGCCGAGAGTCTCTGGCAGGGTGAAACGCCCACAAAATGAGTGTTGAGCGAAGAAAATGGGCATGTGGTGAAAAAAGATAAACAAAATTTGTTATCACAATAAAGTTAACAGTGAAAAGGCGTTGGTTAAGCGAGCCTTTTTGGAATATTATAGAGAGCTGCTTAGCCAGAAACTTAATGCTATTGGCAACTTCAGAGCCGACTTTCTTCCGTTCATGCCTGTTCTGGATAATGACGTCAAGCAGACTCTTGAAAGACCTATAAGTGTGTCAGAAATAGAAGCAGCCATTGACGAATAAGGTGCCAGTAAGTTGCCTGGGCGGCTTTCGTGCCGCCATATATAAGTTATTTTTAAAGTTGAAATGGCTCCTTGCCTACAGGGCGTGATAGCTGAATGCTATGAAAAGAACAGGACCGCTCCGTCTTTCAGGATTTCCCATATAGTATTAATACCCAAAACAGAGGGCCCTGCTACGTTACCCTGCGTCGAAAACTATCGTCGTATAAGTATAACAAATGTCGACTATAAGATATACATGAAGGTGCTTGCCAGTCGGTTACAGAATGTTATCACGTCACTCGTAGGTCCGCACCAGACATGCGGCATAAAAGGCAGGTCAATTTTCACAAATATACATACAGCAGGAAGTGTCCTGGAATATTGCGACGCAATGCATGACGGCGTAGCTATGCTGCAAATAGATCTGCAGAAGGCATTCGACAGGGTCGGACACGATATCCTGTTCGCGCTTTTGGAGCATGTGAACGTCGCCTCTGTCATCACTGACGGCGTGAAAATGGTTTATAAAGACTGCCTAGCTAAATTAGTCATAAACAGGGATTTGAGTGAAAGCATACCAATGCTGTCTTCTGTCCGACAAGGCTGTCCACTCTCGCCCCTCCTCTTCGCCCTTTACTTGGAGCCATTCTGTTTGAGACTCCTTATGGAACCAAACATTCGAGGGTATAACTTCTTTGATGCGGAAGTTAGGGTTCTGGCCTATGCAAACGACATCGCAGTGTTTTGTGCCGACCAGGACAGTGTGCGTGAAGTTGTTAAGGAAACCGCGGAGTTCTGTAGGATAACTGATAGCGCAGTGAGTTGAACAAAATGCTTAGGATTCTGACTGGGAGCACACTCCTGAAGTTTTCCACCTAATTCAATGGACGATAACGCCTTGCAAGTACCTTGGAATCCCTCTCGAGCATTACCGGAACAGAAAAGAACATTGGGACGAGGAAACACAGCGAGTTAAATCTCAGACAGCTAAATGGGGAGGGCACAATTGTTCCATGTTTTCAAGAACCGCTGTGTGTAATGCATTTCTGGTTGCTAAAATATTTTGTTTTGCAAGCGTTGTTTATGGCAAGAGCGGCGGTGCAGAAGCTGCACCGAGTATTTGCGACGTCTGTATGGGCCTCTACATGGGAACGTACAGGCCTGTGCAACCTATTACATGCCGTACGGAACGGGGGTCTCGGGCTTTCGCATTTATTTCTCAAACAAGTTGTTACCCTTTTTTTTTCTTGCGCGATCAAAGTGATCATTTTCCAAGAAAAATAATACAAGTGCGATTATGTCACTTACCGTCTGAGTATATAGTGCGCACTGTATGAAGCACAACGGCGTTAAGTCCATTTTTGCACGAAGTTGTCGCATCCTTTCGTATTCTCCAGGCGAGGTTTTCGGAAGAGTATTAGGCCAAAGTCTCGCGGAAGATGCTATATAAGGATCGACGTGATGTGTTCTTGCCAGTACCAGTGTATCGTGCTGTGTATAAATTGGCTTCTGAGCGTGATGTCCTTAAAAGCGTTAAAAGAATGCTAATCAGAGCTACGGCCAAGTCTCTCTTCTTTCAATTGCATACTGGCACTCTAATAGTGAAGCCATGTCAGCAAAGAAAAGGTCTCGTTGTGCCTTGAAGCTTTAACTGTATTATTTGTAAAAAACCAGAAACTATTGAACATATCTTTCTCGACTGCCACGACGCAGTTTTCCTGTAGGATATTCTGCAGCGAGCTTTAAAAAAAGATTTGCCGATAACGCCTCATGGGATACGTTTCCTGCCATGTGCTTCACCTGAAGGAGTGCCATGTGACATGATGATGCTGCTGTGCATGCACAGCGTGTGGAAAACAAGAATGGATGTAAGACATGAACATGTTGTTATACGTCCCGCTCGGCAGTATTTCGTTGAGAGTGTGATATACATCAGGGATGTTTTCAGGGCACAAAATGAACCTTGGTTTGGTTGGATTGGTTACCGCTCTTGGACGAGCTGTCCTCTATGAGGCATTTTTAACTGCAACACACTAGACAGAATTAAACTAGTGCTTTTATCTCTTTGTATATAGCAGTGCAGCCTTTCTGTGTGATTGTGTGTATTTTCCAAGTCGGTAATAAAGAAAAAAAAGGCTCGTTGTTCTAGAGATTCCATTTCCGGCCACCAAGGCGAACGGACATGTTATCATAGGCTCCCTCGGAGTGATTTTAGCGGCTCAGCCGAGCCGCAGAAACAGGACTGCTACTGAAGATAGCGAAGCAGGCTACGAAGTTATGCTGCCCCACCTCCCAACAGGTCGTATTGTTTTTAATACTGCATTTTTGCACGGCGACGTTCGAGCGCGGCCGTATAGGTTCGAGGACTACAGGGACGCCCTTGCCCGTTTGGAACTGCTTCCCGAGGTCCTGGCCTTAGGAGCGTTTCAAATGAATCATGTGTGGGCGGTCACGTTTAAGAACACTGATGCAGCAAAGAAAATGTTCGCTGCCGGCAGCATTAGCGTCAAGGAGCACCGGGGTCTCGTGATCGACACCAACCAGCAAGAGGTGCGTGTTAAAGTGCACTGGGTTCTTCACAACGTGACCGACGAAGAAGTGCGTGCGGCCTTCCTGTCGTATAGTGAAGTGACCGAGCTCTAGAAGGAGCGCTGGCGTGTGCTCGGCGTAACGGAAAAAGGGTCAACAACCCGAGTCCTAAGCCTGGAGTTGAAGTCGAGCATCACCGTTGAGGACATACCTCACCAGTTGCGTATTGCCGGTGAACCCGCGCTTTTGGTAGTCGCTGGGAGCCCCGCCCCCTGCCTTCGATGCCAAGGGAAGGGCCACATTCGTAACGACTGTCGAGTACATCGCTGCTCGCGATGTCGCCGGTTTGGTCACGGCGAAAGCCAATGTGTACCGACGTACGCGAGCATGACAGGACCTGCAAGGAATATTGACGTGGCTGAACATGCCATGGGTGAGGTGGAGGCTGTGGAAGCGTCAGGGCCAGCTGGAGGGAGAGCAGCAGCCGATGAGAAGAGCGCTCAACCTTCAAGCTTTGAGCATAGCGAGACAAGTTCGGTCAAGAAACCTCAAGCGGTACAAAACGCCCCTGAGGAGAAGGCGAGCGAAGGGAACCAGCCTACTGTCAAAACTCCTATGAGCCCAGTGCAGGAGCCGCACATAGGGCAAGAATATAATGATATCACAATGTGAAACGCTGCGGTTTTAGCCACAAAGCGTGCTCATCTTGAAACAGTGCAGGATGACCAATCAACAGACGGCGCACCATCGGAGGAGCCGCCCACCAAAGCGGCGCCGACGCGGCGGGCGTCCTTCAAACCAAAGCAAATTATTCCACCAGACAGAAGACCAGCGGAAGCGGCGCCTAAATAGCGCTGCAACTGTGGTAACGAGCTGCCTTCGGGTCCGGATCAACGTGCAACGGTGCCGACGATAAGCTATGGAAGGGAACTCTGCGCGTGACCGTCAAACTTTGGCCGTGGAGTGTGAATGTGCCAGGCTCAGCTTAAAGCCTGCGAAGCCCCAGCGCGCACGGAACCCTCTGCAGGGTCGGGGTGCCCTGAGGTGAGCACTGCACGAACTGTGGGTGCTTTTAAAAATGATGATGAAGCAAAGTTTCACCTGCCACTGCGCGTAGCCACGCTGAACGTGCGGCGACTGGCTGCGAGGAAACTCCAGTGCCAGGTCAGTCGCCTCTTCCTAGAAAATGAATTGGATGTAGTCGCATTGCAAGAAACAAAGATTGAGAGCCAGGAACACACAGAGCGCATGGTTGAAAATTTTCGGTCCGGATACAGTGTCGTTATATGTCACGCGGTTGGCAAATCCGGTGGTTGTGCGTTATTTCTGAGGAATAATGTGGGCATTGCAAATGAAACTGTTGTTTCATCAGGAGGAGGACGGTTACTGGATGTTGATTTTAGCTTTTCTGGATATGCTTGGAGAGTGATTTGTGTCTACGCTCCTAACAATCATAAGGAGCGTATTAGTTTTTTTGAAAAAGTCGAGCTGTATTTGAACTGTGAGAAAAGTGTAGTGTTGATATGTGACTTTAACTGCGTTTGCATGTCATAGGATCGAGTGTCGAACGCCCCGGTGCGTGATCAGAGTGCACAGTACCTGGATGCAATAATTCAAGAACACGACATAGAAGATCTTGGCTGGGTGTTGTCCCATGACTCGCAGCCATGCTTTACGCACTTCCAACGCGGCAGCAATGCGAGGCTAGATAGAGTTTACGTAAACGTATAATTTGTGGTCCTGTGTAGCAAATATGAAGTTAAACACGTTTCATTCAGCGACCACAGCCTTGTGATGGTAACCTTTGGGAATAAATCCGCTCAGACCCGCTTCAACTGGAAACTTTGAAAACTGAATGTGAAACTGCTCGAAGACGAAGCCTTCGTTGAACAAGTTAAAAAAGAAGTGACAAAAGTGGCGTCCGTCTAGTCAGGAAGCTACGCAGATAAGTGGGAAAACTTTAAGAACACCGTCAATATGGTAGCGATAGAAAGGGGAACTGTCCTTCATCAAGATCAAAAGAAAAGAATCAAAGAATTGCAGTGCCAATTAAACTTTTTGACGTGCATGGAAACAGCAGCGCCTGGGTTACACATAAAAGAAATCCGAGTAGTTAAAAGCAAGCTAGAAGCTCTGGAAACAGGTAAGTACCGGGCGGCTGTGATAAGGGTGGGCGCTGAAAAGCTGTGGGCGGGCGAAACTCCCAATAAGCGTGCGTTGTGCGATGAAAGAAGGTATGCTGCACAAAATGAAATTCGACAGATCCGTTACCACAACAGAATAACGACCGATAAAGAAGAAATTGAGCAGGCGTTTGTCGACCATTACAACGAGCTGATAGGGAATAGAAAGAGCGTGAAGAGCGGTCAGTGGGAAGATTTTTTGCAGCTCATGCCTCGACTAGACGAACAGACACAGGCTCGCCTAGAATGGCCTATTAGTTTAGAGGAGGTTCAGAAGGCTATAGATGAACTACCACTTGGGAAAACACCGGGGCTGGATGGTCTAAGGGCTGCTTTTTATAAAGCATTCAGAAAAGAAGTCAGCCCGGTTTTATATGAAATGATCTCAGAAGCATATAGAGTGAATCAAATGCCACCTTCCTTTCGCACTGCTCACATAGTAATGATCCCTAAAACAGATGACCGAGAGAAATTGCAGTCAGTGGGGGCTTATCGTCCGATAACCCTCACAAATGTTGACTATAAGATCTATAAGAAAATTCTAGGACGAAGGTTGCAGAGTGTGATCACGAAGCTCGATGGACCGCACCAAACATGCGGAGTGAAAGGCCGTACAATTTGCACGAATGCACACGTTGCTCGCAGTATTCCTGAATGCTGTGATGTCTTCGGGAGCCGAGTCGCAACGAGGCAGCTAGACCTGTCGAAGGCGTTTGATCGCGTGGCACACGATGTCTTGTTCTCGGTCCTGGAACAAGTGAATGTGGGCAGTGTAATACAAGATGGCCTTAAAATGCTTTACAGCAACTGTTCTGTTCATATTATTGTCAATAAGAACCTGAGTGAAGCCGTCCCTCTGCGTTCCTCCGTTATGCAAGGATGCCCACTTTCACCCTTGCTGTTTGCGCTTAATCTCGAGCCCTTCTGTTTAAATGTTATTAACAGCGAGCGAATTAATGGCTTCAGGTTTCAGTCATCTAATGTTAAAATTCTTGTGTATGCAGACGACATAGCTGCATATTGCAGTGACCGCGAAAGTATTCAGTAAACTGTTGGTGTCGCCAATCGATTTTGTCAGTTAACAGGTGCTGAGATTAATTGGGAGAAGAGTTTCGGCATGGAAGCTGGGATATTACACCGCCGGCGTTTGCGAATTTGCAGTAGACAACCGTGCCACCAGGCTACTTGGGTGTGCCTCTAGAGCACTATGACAAGAGCGCTGATTATTAGAATGAGGTGATGCCAAAAGTAAAGGAAAAAGGAAGGGCATGGCAAGGACGAGACTTGTCGATGTTTGCGAGGGCAACAGTTTGCAACATGTTTTTAATCGCGAAGGTGTGGTACGTTTTGCAGTTTTTGGCTATGTCGCGTGTAAATGCCCGAAAAATGCATAGGGTGTTTGCTGTATTTAACTGGAGTTCAAGTTGGGAGAGGGTTAAGAGAACCAATTTGTTTCGAGATGTCCAAGATGGCGGTCTTGGTCTCGAACATTTGTTTGTTCGCCAGCTTGTGTCGCGATTTACGTTTGCAAGGGATCAGAACGACCCCTTTTTGCGTTCCTTGATGCAGGTTCGTCTGAGCAGGGCTCTGCCAGATTTTATAGTGTCTACTGTGAGACTATCAACTTTATAGTGCTAGGGGTTACTCGACAGAAGTTGTGGACTCTGTGCGATTCCTTAAGGTTCGGTTTACATTAGAGTACCTTAGCGTTGTAAGGAAAAAAAGTTGTGCAGGGATCTTATAGAGATCATAATGCCTGTGCCTCTGTACCGTGCAATAAATTCTGGAGGCCCAGGGCAAGATGTTCTTAAAAGAATTAAAAAGATGCAAGTCAAGGCAAGCACAAAAACATTCTTTTTCAAGCTACACACGAGTACTTTGCCGGTTAAGACGTGACTTGCAGACAAAGGTATATTTGTACCATGGACAACAAACTGCTTGATTTGCAGAAAGCCTGGAACACGTTTTCATTGAATGCTAGGACCCGATTTTTATTGGTATGTCTTACAACGGACACTAAAAATGAATTACCCATAACACCAATTGGCATTCACTAATTACCGGTAGACATAGATGACACAGGCGTCCCTTACAACATGATTATGCTTCTGGGCCTCCATAGTTTATGGAGAACTCGAATGGTTGTCCGGAAGGCTGATGTTGTTATTCGATCTGTAAGAGAGAACTTTGTGGAGGGTGTGTTACATACGAGATGTGTACCGGGCACAGGCAAACCCACTTGTATGGTTGAGCGTGCTCGATGAATTGGTGCAACTAAAGAAATTTTAATTGTGACCGGCCGAAGCAGGCCACGTTGTTTTAGCAATGTATCGTGCTTGTTTCAATAAAAAGGCATTAAAAAAAACCGTTGGTCTAGGGGTATGATTCCCGCTAAGGGTGCGAGAGGTCCCGGGTTCAAATCCCGGACGAGCCCACTCTCCCTTTTTGCTACGCCGAGTACTGGCCGCGGCATTCAATATTCTGGCCGCCATCCTTCGGCATTCGTTAAGCACACTGACTCGCAGCTATTCCTTTTATTGCGCACCCTTCTTCATGTGCAACGTAACCTTGTTCCTTTTTTCGTAGCCCCATAGCGCATAGAAAGTCGGGTAGCTATTGCCGATTCAGCACGTCGGCTCGTTGGTCTAGGGGTATGATTCTCGCTTAGGGTGCGAGAGGTCCCGGGTTCAAATCCCGGACGAGCCCAGACTCCCTTTTTGCTACGCCGAGTTCTGGCCGCGGCATTCCATATTCCGGCCGCCATCCTTCGGCATTCGTTAAGCACACTGACTCGCAGCTATTCCTTTTTTTTGCGCACGCTTCATGCGCAACGTACCCTCGTTCCTTTTTTCGTAGCCCCATAGTGCATAGAAAGTCGGTTAGCTATTGCCGATTCAGCACGTCGGCTCGTTGGTCTAGGGAAGAGGAAGAAGCCGTTCTGAGCGGCTGTGCTTCAACATGCTCCATGCTGGAAACAGCGCATCGGCCGTTGGCCGAGGTCTACCGACGTCTCAGGACACTACGGACTCGTACAAAGTTGTCCTTCCCCGATTGCCAACCGGTAATGTTGTCCTTAATACCGTTTTCCTGCATGCTGACCTTAAGGGTCGCCCGTACCGAGCACCTGACTTCCGTGACGCACTCGCACAGATATTGGATCTCCGGGAAATTTTGTGCATTGGTCAATACCAAATGAGCCACGTGTGGATGGTTACCTGCGAGAGTAGTTCTTCCAAACAGAAGCTTGTTAACAAAGCGGAGTTTCCTGTCAAAGGACTGCGGTGCATGGTGTTTGACCCGGATACTAAGAACGTCAAGGTTAAGCTCCTTTGGCTTCCCCGCTATATGGAACACCGGAGGATTGTGGAAGCATTAGAGCCTTATGGCACGGTCCAGTCTGTGGAGCGTGAAAAGTGGCGGTGCCCAGGGATGGAGCATATGGAAACGGCGAACCGTGAACTCTCCCTCACACTCAAGGATGGAGTGTCAGCTAGCACCATTCCACACACACTTAATGTTTATGGAGTGCAGGCATTAGTCCTTATCCCAGGGAGACCTCCACTGTGCCTCCGATGTAGCCGGGTTGGACATGTCCGGCGCCAGTGTCGCACGCCTCGATGCACTCAGTGCCGACGCTTTGGCCATACTGCGGAGAACTGTGTCTTGAGTTACGCTGACAGGCTGCGTCAAGGCCAGTGGTCACGGGCAGATGACGTGGCATCAGAACACATTATGGATGTGTCTGAGGTTGTGGACGCGACCGGAGAACTAAGTCATGAGCATCGAATAGATGGGGAACAGAAGACTTCAACACCTCAAAACAACACGGAATATGAAGCGACTGGCCATCTAGCATCCACGCCTCCAGGACGAAAACCGCCGGACCCGGGCCCCCCCCCCCGTGAGTGTTACAGAGACTGCTGTGCTTGCTGCACAGGAACACCTCGTTGCCACAGGTCAACGTCCGGATATGCCTCCTGTGGAGTCAGTCGAGGCGATACAGCCAGTGAATGCTCGCCAATCCTCCTCTGATGCTGATTCTGCTTCGTCGTTGGAGGGTAACGGTGAGACGTGTGTGGCGTCGATCTCTGGCGTGTCAGGTTCTCTGTCGGCTGTCAGTGTGGCAGCGAGTGATGTGCTCCCCTCGGGTTCGTGGGCCGAGGCCTTGGCTGTCTCAGAGGAAGACATGGACAGCACCGCACCTTTGAAACGTCCTGCAGATGCTGACGAGGTGTGTATCGATGGCGCTGACCAGAAGGCACAATGTGTAGAGGCCACGGGAAGGGTGGTGTTAAAGAGGAGGGCGATGTCTGCCCGAGAGGCCGCCAATTTGGCGGCGGGCCACCACATTCCAGGGGATGGCGTTTGTTAAGACTGGCACCAAAATGGCGAGCGTCGCAGCATATCAAGTCGCTACCCTTAACGTTAGGGGTATGCGTAATCGTAGGAGGCAACAGCAGGTACGGCATCTCTTAAAGAAATGTAGTGTGTGTGTAGCCGCTATCCAGGAAACAAAGTTGTCCTCTGATGAAGAGACAGCAGCTGCTCTTGAGCCTTTTTTGTCGGAATACAGCATTATTGTTAGCCACGCGAGAGGCTTATCCGGAGGTTGTATGCTATTCCTGGCGAACACGCTAGAGATGACAGCCATGTCTTATTGCATAGATGACGAGGGGCGACTTATATGCTGTGATCTCACAATTTCAGGTGTACAGTGGCGGATTATTTGTGTTTATGCCCCCACAAAGCAGCGCGATAGAAGGCTTTTTTTTCTGTCATTAGTTGAACATTTGTGCACGGACCGGAAAATTATATTGTTGGGAGATTTTAATTGCGTTTGTAGGGATGAGGACCGTTCAGTGGTATGTAAGAGATACGACCATAGTGCTGCATTACTTACCAATTTGGTTTCTGAATATAGTCTTGTGGATGTGGGGCAGGAAAAAGGCGACAGTATACATTTCACTCATTTTCAGTTTTCCTCTAATGCTCACCTTGACAGAATTTACGTTTCTGTTGACGCATTAGCAAGTGTGTTTGGCTACTGGGTGCGGCCCATTTTCTTCAGTGACCACTGTATGGTGTCTCTTCAGATAGGAAAGTACACTCGGCATGTACTTCACCCTCGATGGGAGTTGTGGAAGATGAATAACTGTCTGCTCTCAGACGAAATCTTTCAGCGTGCTGTACCTACTTGTTTGAAGGACGTATGGTCACACCGTGATCTTTCCATTTTTCAAAAGTGGGACTTGTTTAAACAAGAGATCAAAAACTTGGCAATTGAGGCCTCAGCAAGAATCGCTTTCCTGAAGAGACACCACCTTCGTGAGCTTGGGCGCACCCTAACGGAGCTACATGAGCTAGAGAGGGTAAGCCCGGGTGCCTATCTCGAAGAGATTAATAACATAAAAGCACAGCTTCAACAATTTGCGACAGACAGATATAAGGGGGCCTTGATACGATCTAGGTCCCGAAGGTTTCTTGAGGAGCAACCTTCTCGTCGGGCCCTGAGTGATGAAAGAGAGAATGCTCTTGCGAAGGAAATATTGGAAATTCAGTATGGTGATTGCACATACAGTGATGCGCCTGGTATTCTTGCTGCTTTCTTCGACTATTATCGGAAGCTGTTTGGCAGTTGCGAAGATCCAAGTCAGGGTTTCGATTACAGTTCCTTGCTCGGAAACTTCCCTCGACTTGATGATGAGAAGTGTGCTATAGTGAAGGGACCTATCACTTTGGATGAAATTCAATCAGCCATTTTTGCCCTGCAGAGCCAGAAATCTCCTGGGCCAGATGGTATTACTAGCGAATTCTATAAAACATTTTCGCCTTGCCTAGTGCCTGTTTTGATGGAAGTTTTCAAAGCATCTTATGATGTGGGTGTCCTGCCTCCCACTTTTTATTCTGGCCACACAATATTAATTCCCAAAAACAAAGATACTAATCGGTTAAAAACTGTTGAGGGATATCGTCCAATTTCCCTTTGCAATGTTGATTACAAAATTTTTGCCAAGGTTCTTAGCAGTCGTCTGCAGCTCGTCATTATAGACTTGATAGGTCCGAATCAGGTCTGTGGTATTAGAGGCCGCAGTATTCAAACACATATCCATATTGCACGTTCAGTATTAGAGACAGTATCAGATGAGATAGGCCAAGTAGCTCTGATTCAAATTGACTTGGCTAAGGCGTTTGATAAAGTTCGGCACGATTTCTTGTTCGCGGTCTTGGAGTATGCAAATATTGGTGACGTCTTGCTCAAAGGCATAAGGCTGTGCTATAAGAACTCCTATACAAGGGTTATTGCTAATCAGGAGCTAACGAAACCAGTACCACTAGAAGCATCTGTTCGTCAAGGATGTCCACTGTCTCCATTGTTGTTTGCCCTATATCTGGAACCCCTCTGTCTCAGTATAATTAACAGCGCAGCTATCCGCGGTTTCTCTCTGGCTCAATGTGAAGTTAAAGTTTTAGCTTACGCTGATGATGTCGCCCTCTTTTGTTCTGACAAAAAGAGTGTACTCGAGGCTCCAAACTTGACTAAACAGTTCTGCGATGTATCAGGCGCGGCTCTTAATTTAGAGAAATCCAAAGGTTTTTGGTTGGGTCATTGGGGAACTAGGCCGAGCCACTTCGGTGGTATATGCTGGAACTGTAGCCCTCTTGAGTACCTAGGCGTTCCGCTGCACCAAGTTCGCAACAGTACAGCCTACTGGGATTCACAAACTAACTCTACGGCGGCAAACACAGGCTT